>NC_138291.1:57432500-57455000 GCF_965601325.2 Salmo salar | reverse complement strand
TATTGTAAGTTCTGTTATTGTGAAGTGGAACCATCTAGGAGCAACAACGGCTCAACCGCAACGTGGTAGGCCATACAAGCTCACAGAACGTGACTGCTGAGTGCTGAAGCGTGTTAAAATCATCTGTCCTCAGTTGCAATACTCACTACCCAGTTCCAAACTGCTACTGGAAGCAACGTCAGCACAAGAACTGTCAGTCGGGAGCTTCACGAAATGGGTTTCCATGGCCTGAGCAGCTGCACAAAAGGCTAAGATCACCATGCGCAATGCCAATTTGTCGGCTGGAGAGGTGTAAAGTTCGCCGCCATTGGACTCTGGACCAGTGGAAATGCGTTCTCTGGAGTGACGAATCGCGCTTCACCTTCTGGCAGTCCGACGGACGAATCTGGGTTTGGCGGATGCCAGGAGAACGCTACCTGCCCTAATGCATAGTGCAAACTGTAAAGTTTGGTGGATGGTGAATAATGGTCTGGGGGTATTTATCATGGTTCGGGCTTGGCCCCTTAGTTCCCGTGAAGGGATATCTTAACGCTACAGCATACAATGACTTTCTAGAGGATTCTGTCCTTCCAACTGTGTGTGTGTGTGAGGGGGGGTGTAGATGTGTTTGTTCATTACCATGAAACATATATACTGCATTAATTCATGTTTGTTAGTAGGGCTATAATGCATGAATTGGTATGTGTGTTTAAATATTCCTCCATGTGATTATTCATTAGATATGTTCGATTTTAAATATGTAGGTCTGTGTTGCAATGTGCCCCTGTATTATGTTGCCTGTTCTGTGACTGCTCTGTGCTGCAGACACTTATTTTTAGCTGTTTGTCACCTACAAATCATGAATGTGCTGCGTAGTGCATTTCCCTCTACTGCCTAGCCCCCCACTCTGCTCCTGACCAGCTAACCTTTACTGTTGCTGCCTCCTGCCTACTCACCACCACCCCTCCCCCTCCAGCTCTGCAAACACTGTAGCTTCCTAGCTGACCACCCTTGTTGTGTACAGCCTATGTCCAAATACACTGAGTTTCCATCATTTTAGGGGAAACCTCAACGATGTCTGTGACTATAACACTAACGGACTATAAGTGGATATACAGTCGTCTCAGTCTACTAGATACAGGGCCACAGTACACCACTAGTAAAACTGATTTTGCTGTGTTAAAACCCCATGTGGCGGTGCCCTGCGGTAGAGTGGTGCAGGGTGATGACCTCATTCTGTCCCGCGGGGATGACCCGGTTCTGTCTTCCTGCTCAGTGCAGTGATGCTGAATCAGAATGGGGAATATTTCAGAGACCGAGAGAGGAGGGGGAGTCCTGTGCTGCAGTCAGTCCAACTTTCCTCTTGTACTTTTCCATGGCAACTGGAAGGCGGGCGAGAGGTATTTACATTATGACCAGGTGACCAGTGTGGAGGAAGGGGGAGGTGTGTGTGTGTGTGTCCTTGTCACTCATCCAACCACAGTGGAGGTTTTTTGGCCAAGCCCTGCAGAGTGCAGATGGTGGCGTGTCCTTGGTTGGCAGATAGGGGGGGTGCTGTCTGACTGACAGCTCGTCTCAACATATTGTGTGGAGGTTGAGATACAAGGTGCTATAGTTAATGGTAGAGAGCTGATTTTGAGGGCTTCAGTCTACCTCATTCTCAGCATTCTGATCTCTTTGTCCCATGAAGTGGGCCAATAAACTTTGATTTAGATTTGAAGTGACCTTGAGCTGATATAACCCATGCTATGAATTTTAAAGTAAATAAATAGATTTTAGAGTACAGTCTGGTATTATATCAAATCCTTGCAGCGGTGAGTCTGCTTTAACATTTCAAATACATACTACAGCTTGGATCTGAAAAAATACAATGCCTGTGCCCTGGTCTCTGTTCAACCAAAATATAGTGACTCAGCGGGGTTGTGGCTGAGGTTTAAATTATGTTTTGATGCTTTTTGCAGATATTCTGTTTTCTTTGTTGTTTTTTTAGTTATGGAGGGTGGTCGGAGCACTCACAAACGACTCTTTAGGCTAGGGGGGGGAGAGGGCTCTTTCTCTCTGACGGAGCCCTGGTCGTCGGCAGTTTTTTCTGATGTACGGTCGTCCGTGCAACCTCAACCACCCCTCTCCCTCCTTCCTTCCCTCCCTCCCCCAGTTCCCAGGGTCCATGCTGCTTTTCCTGGAATTGGAGGCAAGCAGGAACACACAGCTTCCAGATTCCTGCTTCTCTCTTCCGTTCTCTGCCCAGGTTTTGAGGGTAATTGTTATTTTTCCCCTTTGTTTTTATTTTTTTTATTACTTGGGTTGGAAAGGCACAAAGGACCAAGATACCGGCAGTTAAACTTGGTGAAAAAGCTGGTGTCTGCGTGCTGCAGTCAGAATGTCAAGTGTCGGCTTGTCAGTGTGTCAGTTAGTGATGTTTCAGTTGTACCACAGCCCTGGATCCAGGCTCCTGCTGCTTTTAGAAGGCTGTAATACAGGGCCCTCTAGAAACAACACACACACACACACACACACACACACACACACAATGTCTTACTTCCTCACACACACCTGCTCATGTACTTACGTGCATATGTTAATGCATACTGACGCACAGACCCAGCATTTGAGTGTGTATGTCAGCAAATTGCAGGGTGGTCTAAAACTATACTGTGACTGAAATAAGCCTCTGATTCAGAACAGAACCGGTATAGAAATGGATTTGATTAAGACCTCCCTCAGTCTTACACACGGTTTACATTTAAACATTTATTTCTGCTTACTACGATTACATTGCCGTGTCTTTGATTTACTGATACACACACTAACAGAGAGACTATATGTGTGTGTGCGTGCGCGTCCAATCGTGTGCGTGGAATTGTGCCATGTCATGAATTGCAGGCACTGGTTGCGTGCGTGTGTGTGTGTGTGTGTGTGGTGGGCATGCGTGTTTGTGTAGTAGGCTTATCGTATATAGGATAAACCAGGGTTTTTGGAAATGGCCACATTTATTGGAAGTTTTTTCAGTACATTTGAATATTTGTAGCTACTTTTTAAAATAAATACCTGCAGTCAACTGGTGCCATCATATTTATACTGTTTATCATAGAAAGAATGTAGCCAGCTACATTTCATAATGTTTTTCTTAAAGTTAATCTTGCATTTTACCGCAGAAAAGTTGGCTGGCTACACCGAGAAAAGTTGGCTGGCTACACCTGTCTGCTGATAGAATGCCTGTTCGTGAATTCTCATGGACAAATGCAACTGAAGCACAAAGTTAGTCTGATGCCAAGCAGATATTTCAGTAAGAAGTATTTTACATCTGCATTTACAAAACGCAGCAAGTTATTTTTATGCTTTCAGAATTCTGACTTAAACTTACATCCTAAGTTTAACTTGCTAGTTAATCAAAGTAAGTGGCTGAATTAATAAAGTGATGGGGAATCATATTTTGTTAGCTTTCTGCCGTGTTTGAGAAGTCAAAGACCATTGTGTGAGTTATTTATACAGCTGCCGCTATCCTGATTTCCTTGCGTTTCTTCTTCTTCTCTCTTCTCGGGCGATCTTCTCCGAGCAGGACAGTTGCCCTAGCGACTCCAGACTCCACACAAACACAGCGTGTAGTCTACATATGCTGCTCCAAAGCCAGTACTGTTCTTCCTTCAGACAAGCATGCGTCGAAACTTTGTTAATTTGCACAATGTCGCTCACTCTCACATTCGCTTGTAAATGTCCAAACTCACCAAAAATGACATTCGGTAGCGCCTAGCTAATATATAACTTTATGAGCTGGAGTGCATCTTTGCAATTAGTTTAGTTTGCGCTCGTTAGCATATTTAGCTACAGACTCCATGGAAATTCTCTACTACTAATATTCTGGTAATAGACGCACAATGGGTTTTTTTGCGCGGGGGGGGGGGGGTTTGGCCGCCCCTGTGTACTAAGCCAGTAATACCATATATCCCGGTATGATAGGACGGTATATCGATATGAAAATCTGGATACTGCCCAACCCTATTGTGTAGTGAAACTGCCCTATCTCAGTGCTGCGGCATTTTGTGCTGTGTTGTATAGCACTGTGTGTGTGTGTGTGTGTGTGTGTGTGTGTGTGTGTGTGTGTGTAATTTACAATGCTATGCTTGCTTTACTTGTCTGTCATTGTTTCGGCGCTCTGGGAGACAGACAGACACGTGTAGCGGGCCTCCTAAGAACATGTCTCAGTCTGTCCAACACATCCCTCTATGGTTACCGACACACATTACTCCCCTCCCACTCTCTTCCCACTCCTCCTCTTCCCTTTCAACCTTCCTTCCAGATCCTCATGCAGGCATTCCCCAATCGAAGGGTGCGACCTCTGACACGTTACTTTTCCTAGGGAACCGTCATGTATCCGCCCCCGACTCCCCCGGTCTGTCTCTTTGTCTGTGTCTCATAAGCTCTTCATATCACTCGCTCCTTTTTTCCCCCCTCTCACACCGTCTAATATGTGATTTCCACTTCATATCAATGCTGTGCAGTTACTGTCTCTGAAACATGCACACGTGTATGCAAATGGGCTGCTGACAAATACAAACAAGAAACGGGTTCACTCTCACACACAGAGATGGTAGTATACAGTACCTTATCCATGGGGTAGTGGAAAGACATTAGTGTCGTGACTCCATGCCAGGGCCTTCCTCCTCTGGGCTTGAGTGTTTTACTGGAAAGGGCGCCATGACACTTCATTGAACCAAGGCCCTGTGCTCTGGCCTCGTAGCTTATAATGCAGCGTGGGTGAGAGATGGTGAAACTGGCACCACTAGGGCTGTGGCGGTCACGAAATTTCGTCAGCTGGTGAGTGTCAAGCAAATAACTGTCGGTCTCACGGTATTTGAAGTTAGTTAACGTAAACACATTTAGCGTCTCCTGGCTTCCACACACAGCCTACAAGCCACTTAAAAAGTAAGAAATCCATGTAATATAGCCAACACCTTCACAATAAATCCATTATTTTAGACGGGTCTTAAGAAGCATGATATGAAGAAAATGTAGTCTGTCAGAAGAACAAAATAGCATGCTCTGAGTTGTCCTGTGGGCTACACTAGTTCCTTTAGCAGACAAGATTTGCTTATAATTCCATGGCATTATTTTATAGTATGAAGAATACAATTGAACAAAGCTGAATAAACTATAAATATTTTCTCCAAACGATTTGAGGGAGTGCACACGTGCTGCTATTCAGTGTTGAGCGGTTAACGAAGAAATAGGTCCTCCTATGTGCTTAATTTAGAGTTATTAAAACCTGTTAGGGATAGAGGGCAGTATTTTCACGGCCGGATAAAAAACGTACCCGATTTAATCTGCTTACTACTCCTGCCCAGAAACTAGAATATGCATATAATTAGTAGATTTGGATAGAAAACACTCTAAAGTTTCTAAAACTGTTTGAATGGTGTCTGTGAGTGGTGTCTGTGAGTATAACAGAACTCGTATGGCAGGCCAAAACCTGAGAAGATTCTAAACAGGAAGTGCCCTGTCTGACAATTTGTTCTCCTACTTGGGCATCTCTATCAAAAGTACAGCATCTCTGCTGTAACGTGACATTTTGTAAGGCTTCCATTGGCTCTAGGAAGGCGCCAGAAAGTGGAATGATAGCTCTGCAGTCTCTGGGCGAAAAACAGCAGGGGTTTTTGTGAGTGGTGCTTCTGAGGACAATGACACTGGCGCACGCGTGCACGAGACAACTCCATTTTTTTCTTTCATTGTTTGAACGAATACAACGTCTCCCGGTTGGAATATTATTGCTATTTTACGAGAAAAATCGTATAAAAATGTATTTTAAACAGCGTATTTTAAACATGCTTCGAAGTACGGTAATGGAATATTTAGAATTTTGTCACGAAACGCGCCGGCGCATCACCCTTCGGATAGTTACCTGAACGCACGATCAAAATGGAGCTATTTGAATATAACTATGGATTATTTGGAACCAAAACAACATTTGTTGTTGAAGGCCTGGGAGTGCATTCTGACGAAGAACAGCAAAGGTAATCCAATTTTTCTTGTAGTAAATCTGAGTTTGGTGAGTGCCAAACTTGGTGGGTGTCAAAATAGCTAGCCGTGATGGCCGGGCTATGTACTCAGAATATTGCAAAATGTGCTTTCACCGAAAAGCTATTTTAAAATCTGACACCGCGATTGCATAAAGGAGTTCTGTATCTATAATTCTTTAAATAATTTATGTATTTTGTGAACGTTAATCGTGAGTAATTTAGTAAATTCACCGGAAGTTTGCGGTGGGTATGCTAGTTCTGAGCATCACATGCTAATGTAAAAAGCTGTTTTTTGATATAAATATGAACTTGATTGAACAAAACATGCATGTATTGTATAACATAATGTCCTAGGAGTGTCATCTGATGAAGATCATCAAAGGTTAGTGCTGCATTTAGCTGTGGTTTTGGTTTTTGTGACATATATGCTTGCTTTGAAAATGGCTGTGTGATTATTTTTGGGACGGTACTCTCCTGACATCTGTTTTGCTTTCGCTGTGAAGCCTTTTTGAAATCGGACAGTGTGGTTAGATTAACGAGAGTCTTATCTTTAAAATGGTGTAAAATAGTCATATGTTTGAGAAATTGAAGTTATAGCATTTTTTAGGTGTTTGTATTTCGCGCCATGCTATACTATTGGATATTGGTGAGGCGTTCCGCTAGCGGAACGTCTGTCCCTAACAGGTTAATGTAGCTTTAGTTGTTCTACAAACATTGGGCTATATGTTTTAATGTTTAATACATTGTAAGGCTGCATGATGAGATTCTAATGATTTAGGAAAAAGTTGCTTGAAAGGCATGAGCTCTGCTTTGTTTTTTGCTCAGGCTGTACATACTCCAGTAGTCTCTCATTCACAATTTGACAAGCACTTGATAATGCCTCCAATTTCAAGGCGGCATCCCCTTTGTGGTTGTAATGCACCCTAAAAAAATCCATGCCTTTTGTGGCCCAGAGTGCTGCGTTGTGCCCTTCTCCCTGAGTGTGCTGTGCAATCCGAAGCACCTCTCACTCACATGGCTCTGTCACGTGATCGGGTCTTTCTGACAGGCTACAAGTGAAGACAGACACATTGAGGACGTAACTGTGCACGTCCTTATCCAATTCCGAGGTGCATATTGAAGATACTGGAAGAACTGTCCACATTTACTTTTTGTCAGCCAACAAGATGAGAGGCCTAACGAACAGCAAAATCACTAGCCTATGTCAGTCTACTTTCCCCCATAGTACAAAAATCGACCTATTCTATTATGAAATGTTCCAACCATAGTCTGGGACAGTTGTGGGATGCGATAAATCCCAAATGAATACAACCACTAGCATCTCAAAACCTTTTTTATGCAATGTGGCTGACGCAACAGATCAGAACTTATAGCATAAAATGTTGATAAAACTATTAGGCTATTTCTTCACATAAGCGCAGCAATGCGCACATGGCAGTAGGCTTATATATAAGCGTGAATGTTCCATTAGCAGAAAACACCATTATCAAAAGTGACCACAAATGCAATCATACATGTAATGCTTTTATTATAAAGGTGCATTTTTATGGTGAAAATTATCTTCTCCAAACTTGAAACTCACGCACTGCTTATATATGCCAGTTAGGCTCTACACACCTTGTAAAGCAGATTAATGTGCTTCATTTTAAGAAGTTATTTGGCCACTTGAGTTGTGATACAAACCTTAATAAAACATATGGGCTAGGCTACATGAGGTGTGCAACATGATTAGAAAAGTCGCAAAAAAAGGCATTTTTTTCTTATGCGTTGCATCATTCACAAGTGATAGGCTAATATTGTCACCCATCAGACTATTCTTGATTTAATCTTGTCTTTACATATGCTAAATAATATACAGTACCAGTCAAACGTTTGGACACACCTACTCATTCCAAGGTTTTTCTTTATTTTGACTATTTTCTACATTGTAGAATAATAGTGAAGACATCAACACTATGAAATAACACATGTAGTCACAAAAAATATATTTCATATTTGAAATTCTTCAAAGTAGCCACCTTTTTGCCTTGACAGCTTTGCACACTCTTGACATTCTCTCAACCAGCTTCATGAGGTAGTCACCTGGAATGCATTTCAATTAACAGGTGTGCCTTGTTAATTTGTGGTATTTCTTTCCATAATGCTTTTGAGGCAATCAGTTGTGTTGTGACAAGGTAGGGGGTATACAGAAGATAGCCCTATTTGTCCATATTATGACAATAACTGCTCAAATAAGCAAAGATAATTGACAGTCCATTATAACTTTTAAGACATGAAGATCAGTCTGGAAAATGTCTAGGACTTTGAAAGTTTCTTCAAGTGCAGTTGCAAAAGCCATCAAGCGCTATGATGAAACTCTCTCATGAGGACCGCCACAGGAAAGGAAGACCCAGAGTTACCTCTGCTGCAGAGGTTAAGTTCATTAGAGTTAACCGCACCTCAGATTGCAGGTCAAATAAATGCTTCACAGAGTTCAAGAAACAGACACATCTCAACATCAACCGTTCAGAGGAGACTGCGTGAATCAGTCCTTCATGGTCGAATTGCTGCAAAGAAATCACTACTAAAGGACATCAATAAGAAGAAGAGACTTGCTAAACCCAAGAAACATGAGCAATGGACATTAGACTGGTGGAAATCTGTCCTTTGGTCTGATGAGTCCAAATTTGAGACTTTTGGTTCCAACCGCCGTGTCTTCGTGAGACGCAGAGAAGGTGAACGGATGATCTCTGTGTGTGTGGTTCCCACCGTGAAGCATGGAAATGGTGTGGGGGTGCTTTGCTGGTGACACTGTCAGTGATTAATTTATTATTCAAGGCACACTTAACCAGCATGGCTACCACAGCATTTTGCAGCGATACAACATCCCATTTGGTTTGCACCCGACCTCAACCCAATTGAGATGGTTTAGGATGAGTTGGGCTGCAGAGTGAAGGAAAATCAGGCAAGAAGTGCTTAGCAAATGTGGGAACTCCTTCAAGACTGTTGGGAAACCAGGTGAAGCTGGTTGAGAGAATGCCAGGAGTGTGCAAAGTTGTCATCAAGGCAAAGAGTGGCTATTTGAAGAATCTAAAATATATTTTTAAATATATTCTAAACCACTTTTTTTTTTGGTTACCTGATTCCATATGTGTTTTTTTTCATAATTTTGATGTCTTCACTATTATTCTACAATGTAAAACATAGTCAAATTTAAAGAACCCCTTGAATGAGTAGGTGTGTCCAAACTTTTGGTAGGTACTGTATGTGCGACATGTTTTGATTTAGAAAGGACCATTTATCATGCACCTGCATCAAAACAGGGGCAGCGGGAAAAATACATCTAATTTATGCACTTAAATAGCAAATGGAAGACTCTCTTTTCCCCGTGGTTTATTTTCATGCCAGCCAGGTAGGCTATAGTCCTGTTCTAATTGTGCTTAATATTAGGAAAGTTGAGAAATAAATATAGTAGGCCTAGCCTATAGAAAGCTGATGGGAGCCTCGTCTTTTTATTTGAGGCCATCACTCCCGTTATTCCATAGCCCATAGAAATGATCATGGGCTCTCATGAAGTGTTTTTTAATTAGATTTTTGAATACATTTGCATCGATGTCAGAGTGATTTAGAGGGACGATAGAGTGCTGAGTACCAGGCAGTTAGCAAGTTTTGTAGGCTACTCATAACCAGCAGCATCAGAGCTTGGAGAAGCCTAATTACCGTGACTGAAGTGGAATTTGACTGCCTTCATGACTCGTGACCGCCAGTGTGGCGGTAATACGGTCACCTTAACAGCCCTAGGCACCACTCCCTTGGGCCACATAGAGCCAGAATGGAGCCAGCAGCTTGGGTAACTCATCAGACTGGCACTAGTAGTGATTTCTGGCAGGGATTTCCCCAACATGCCCCATCGGAAAACCATTAGGCAGATCAAGAGGCATAGATTAAGGATAGAGCAGAATAGAAAGAGGAGAGAGTGAATTAGGAGAGTTATAAGAACTAGAAGTATGGATGTAGAGAGGAAGTGCCTTATTATTGTTTCTTATCCAACTGAATCCCAATTTGAGGTTTTTAAAAGATGTCACTAGTACCAGTCATAAGTTTGGACACAGCTACTCGTTCAAGGGTTTTTCTTTATTTTTTACTATTTTGTACATTGTAGAATAATGAAGACATCAAAACTATAAAATAATATATATGTAATCATGTGGTAACCAAAAAAGTGTTAAACAAATCAAAATATATTTGAGATTCCTCAAAGTAGCCACCCTTTGCCTTGATGACAGCTTTGCACACTCTTCGCATTCTCTCAACAGCTTCGTGAGGTAGTCACCTGGAATGCGTGTCCTAACTTTTGACTGGTACTGTATATATGCCCCTGTGGCTATGGGACCTTTCCCACTGTAACCTCATTCATACGGTCCCATTTGTACCACATTCTTGCCAGGGTAAGCCTTTTTTACCTCTCGTGCACATGCCAGTAAGTTTAAGAGTGGGAGTAGTCGTGGGCCGATGACAGACTATTTTAATAAATCAATTGAATATACACCATCACAAAGAAATCCATTATTCATTTGTTTAGGCAGGTCCTAAGAAGCATTATAAGACTAATAAAATGTATTTTCAAAAGATTAGAATAGCATATTCTAAGTTTATTTATACTACTGGTCTCTGCAGGCTATAAGCCTACATGGCTGTGCCATGCAAATTTGAATCAATAGTTTTTATTTAGTCAACACACACACACTCATGGGAATTGGCCTATGGATGGGACTAAATTTGAAATGCTGCTTACAGAAGAAATATGGAATGTATAACCATGGTAGCAGTTAAGTTTGGAGATTATGGGATAATGATTAGACCAATAGTGAGGACACAACAGTTCCCGAGACTGAATCCAAACATTGCACTGTTGATTTTATGTGCGTTTAACATTTACTGTACTTATCGCCCACATTTGTTGATAACGAAATCTGAAAATACTTTGGATACGTTCAGTAATATGATAAGAATATTTTGGAGCTCTCCTAGCTGTGTTGAGAAACTAGAGCAAGTACACGTGTAGTTGTTTGATTCGGAACACAGCCCTGCAGCCCCTCCTTTACACTATTACTGTTTTTGTTTACGCAATTCAAAAACTGTCAATTTTTTATAAATCACAATCTGTGTCAGGTGGGCATAATTTGAAAGCTTGTTCTTTTGCCAACATGACTAAGCTAAATTATAAAATGGAAATGTAAAGTGCACATTTGGGTGTTTGGCTCGCTTGTATGACGTCAATGCGGTATTTATTATAATCTTCAATGTCTCATCTTTCAAAAATATATGCATGGAGTCCTCATAATTTACAGCATTTCCCTCAGATGATTTTTTTGGGGTGCAAAAGTTGACCAATTAGCGGTAGGGGTGGGGGCAACTTCTTGTCGCATGTGGTACTCAAGTTCGGAACTGCTGTCAGTCAACCCATACAGAGCTGTGAAGCGCAGACCCTGAGCTCTGACGTCATGTATAGAATCTTGCTGTAAAGCCACTGCGTTCCAATTGAGGTACTTGTCAATGTCCAAATCTGCCATTTTCAACCCATATACTGGTACAAGTGTAAAGGGCTACGCTACATAACATGCTGTAAAAATGTTGTGATCAGGGCTAATAAATGAGCCAACTAGACAAGATGATCATGAGCAGCACTCACCTCAACTTAGCTAACCTTTCCCCAGCCTAATTGTAGCCTATATCCAATTGAAGATTCAATAAAAAAACAACTCTGACATTGATTGATTTATCAAGACTGAAAGCAGTGTGATGGCACTGTCCCGAATCAAAACGGTGCTGAAATGATCACCTAGTTCAGGGGTTCCCAAACTTTTTCACTCAGGCCCCCTTTCCAGCATCGTGTTCACACCCCTCTTGTTGGTGGAAAGAAAATTGTGCAGGTTTAAAGCTCATTTCCTGCAATTCTACAAATTTTTTCATGGGTTTCAGAGATAATTTAGCATTTTTTTTTAAGATAATTGACTTGCAATTCTAGACACTTTTCCATGTCTAATGTACTTACAGTCAAACGTTTGGACACACCTACTTATTCAAGGATTTTTCTGTATTTTTACTATTTTCTACATTGTAGAATAATAGTGAAGACATTAAAACTATGATTAAAAAAATAACAACATAATGGTAATAATTTATTTGAATGGTTAATCTGTAGTCTATTGATAAACTCGATAAATCAAGATGTAGCGTAGGCCTATTTACAATACAGTTGAACACATACTCAATAGAAGTTATTGAGTATGCGCTTGTTTTGGCTGATTTCATGGGGATTTCTTTTGACCTTCCATTTATTTTGGAACTTATTTTATTGTACCGAGTAAGTCTCTTCTTTTATAAAAGTGTGTGCTGTCTCTTTAAGACCCAGGGTGTTATTCACACACAGTCAGTTCCAGTCTCATGCAAAGATGGTCTTGACTGGGAGAGATGTGAGGCGGGGGAGACTAAGTGAATTAATAAAGTTTTTGGTGACAATCCGCTTTGAAATCAGCAAATTTTGTGTTATGGTTTGCATATTATCACAAACAAACAAGGTACTAGGGTAGTGAATTTATGTTCGCTTCAGCTGTAAGCTAGCGAGGAAAGTTAGCTCATAAAGCTGGAAGTTACTGGTAACTTCTTGCATTGTAAAGTGTTCTAACCTGTAATGGATATTGTTTTGTGAACAGTACATTTTCAAAATTTCTACAGGCCATGTAGCACTATTCAAGTGTGTTAACTTATGTGACGCATAACACGGAACCCAAACCGGCTGCGCGCGTGCGCAATCGTGCATAAATGTATTTTGTCCCTCTACACCAGACATGATCAGGACACGCAGGTTATGATATCAAAACAAGCTCTGAACCAATTACATTAATTTGGGGCAGGTCGAAAAGCCTTAAACATTTATGGCAATTTAGCTAGTTAGCTTGCACTTGCTAGCTAATTTGTTCTATTTAGCTAGCTTGCTGTTGCTAGCTAATTTGTCCTGGGATATAAACATTGAGTTATTTTACCTGAAATTCACAAGGTCCTCTAATCCGACAATTAATCCACACATAAAACGGCCAACCGAATCGTTTCTAGTCATCTCTCCTCCTTCCAGGCTTTTTGATCTTTGAACTTATATGGTGATCGGCATCTAAACTTTCATAGTATTACCCCGACGACCAGCAACACAGTTCGTCTTTCAATCACCCACGTGGGTATAACCAATGAGGAGATGGCACATGGGTACCTGCTTCTATAAACCAATGAGGAGATGGGAGAGGCAGGACTTGCAGCGTGATCTGCGTCAGAAATAGAAAGGACTTCTATTTTAGCCCTTGGCAATGCAGATGCTCGTGCACGCGATGCGAGCGGTGTAGTCCGGGTATTAGTGGTGATGCAGCCCAGACTCCTAGTGAATGCAGTGGTTGGTTCCACAGTTCAGGCTAGAGTTAGCAATGAGTAAGTGGAGCAGGCAAGGTGCTCTCGCGTTATAAGGGACATCGGCTGCACTAACAGACAGACTTAATCATCTCTCAATCAGTAGATGATGCGAGGCACATTTGACAGAAATACCGAAAGTAACAACAAATTCTAGTCCGAACAGTTTTACTATCGAAAAGTACCGAAGTTTTGGTATATTGTGCAACACTAGGTTTGAAAGGTGTACAAGTGTTCTGATTAGTTTTTCGGTTTGGTGTGTGTGTGTGTGTGTGTGCGTGTGTGCTCCTGTCATGTGTATACAAGGCCCTGCTCTGCTATCCTGCCACCTTTACTCTTTCCTGTCAGCTCTATTTTGGTGACTGTACTGCAGTTCCTCTCCACATTTAGGTTTGATCTCCCTTCAGATGGCAGTAAAAGTTCGAGCTAACGCCAGACGTTTTAAGTAGAGAGCAGGAACATTGATATACAGCACATTTTCAGCAAATTGTTTTGGAAAAGTATTTTGGGAATGATTGCAAACATGGTCACAACTCCTCGTCTAGCTACCAAAGCATGCTGGGAGTTGTTGTGTCACATGTCTGAGGGGCCATGGGGGCTGACCTGACTTTACTGTGCTTAGGTATGAGATAAACCGTCCCTTCCCGAGAACTCTGTGTGCTGGCTTTTGACCTCACAACAGTTCACCTGTCTGTCACTTAGGCTTGGGCGGTATACTGTGTATACTGGGGTATTTGGAAATAGCCACGGGATGGTTTTTCAATAGCATCAATACTGTTCAAAATATTTCTTTTGAAGTTTTTCCCATACGTTTTAATATTTGTTGCTATTTTTTTTAAAGTCCGATCCCGTTCTTATTTCAACTGTCACATTATTTTACATTATAAACCTTACTTCCCCAGCACAGTTGAGCCAGTCCCATTTCTAAATAGCACAACAAGAGAAAGCGTGAGCAGGTGAGTGTAGAGAAAAAAAACCTAAAAATCAGTTGCAGCACTGTCTGCTGCTTGAATGCCCAATCCTGAATTCTCATCCGAGTTTAGAAGTGCAACTGACGCACAAAATGAGTCTGACGCTGAGCAGAAATTACAATAAGAAGCATTTTAGATCTGTTTTTACGAAATGCAGCAAGATATTTATTGTGTTTTTATATTTTCTTCCTGTCTGAAAATGATGCGTTAACACGACCCCTAGTTTAACTTTCTATCAAAGTTGCTGAATTAATAAGGTGATGGGGCATCATATTGTTACATTTCTTCTGCTTTTGAGTAGGCAAAGCTGTTTGGATGAGTTATTTGCACAGCTGCCAGTGCCATCTTGATTTCCTTGCGTTTTTTCTCCACTCCGTTCTCTGCTCCTCCCTCCTTGGAGCAGGCAGGCTCGTTGCCCTAGCAACTCCAGACTCCACACAGATGCAGTGTGTAGACAGGTGCTGGAGAGCCAGTACTGCAAATGACTAAAATGTAATGTAAATGCATACGTCAAAACATAGAAAATTAGCAAAGTGTCTCTTGTTCACATTCACTTGTAAATGTACAAACTCACCAAAAATGACATTCGGTAGCTCCTACCTATATAACTTTATGAGCTGGATTGCCCGTCTTTGCAATTTTTCATTTATTTTCATTTGTGCTCGTTAACGTATTTAGCCTTCAGCCGCCATGCACATTTGCTATTACTTGTGCTAATTTTGTTAGCATTCTGGTAATAGATGCCCAATGGGTTTAAAAAAATATCTGTTTGGCCCCCATTTGTGTACTAAACCGGCAATACTGTAAATTCAGGGGTGAGAGAAGGAGGTTATGATGGATATGAAACTCTGGTTACTGCCCAACCCTACTGTCAAGTGTTAAAAGCTCATTACTTCTCTGGAGGACAATTGCAGTCTCACAGTTGGCTACCTCACCTTTCACACCACTGATACTGGCCCCGCCTCCTTTCACCTGTTCTATTAGGTAGCAACACATCTGCCACGCTGATCCTCAACACTGGAGCTCCCCAGGGGTGCGTGCTCAGTCCCATCCTGTACTCCCTGTTCACCCACGACTGCATGGCCAGGCACGACTCCAACACCATCATTAAGTTTGCAGACGACACAACAGTGGTAGGCATGATCACCGACAACGACGAGACAGCCTATAGGGAGGAGGTCAGAGACCTGGTGGGGTGGTGCCAGAATAACAACCTCTCCCTCAACGCAACCAAGACTAAGGAGATGATAGTGGACTACAGGAAAAGGAGCACCGAGCACGTCACCATTCTCATCGACGGGGCTGTAGTGGAGCAGGTTGAGGGCTTCAAATTCCTTGGTGTCCACATCAACAACAAACTAGAATGGTCCAAACACACCAAGACAGTCGTGAAGAGGGCACGACAAAGCCTATTCCCCCTCAGGAAACTAAAACGTTTTGGCATGGGTCCTGAGATCCTCAAAAGGTTCTACAGCTGCAACATCGAGAGCATCCTGACCGGTTGCGTCACTGCCTGGTACGGCAATTGCTCGGCCTCCGACCGCAAGGCACTTCAGAGGGTAGTGCGTACGGCCCAATACATCACTGGGGCAAAGCTGCCTGCCATCCAGGACCTCTACACCAGGCGGTGTCAGAGGAAGGTCATAGACTGTTCTCTCTACTACCGCATGGCAAGCGGTACCGGAGTGCCAAGTCTAGGACAAAAAGGCTTCTCAACAGTTTTTACCCCTAAGCCATAAGACTCCTGAGCAGGTAACCAAATGGCTACCTGGACTATTTGCATTGTGTGCTCCCCCCCCCCCCCCCCAACCCCTCTTTTACGCTGCTGCTACTCTGTTTATCATATATGCGTAGTCACTTTAACTATACATTCATGTACATACTACCTCAATTGGCCCGACCAACCAGTGCTCCCGCACATTGGCTAACCGGGCTATCTGCATTGTGTCCCACCACCCGCCAACCTCTCTTTTACGCTACTGCTACTCTGTTCATCATATATGCATAGTCACTTTAACCATATCTACATGTACATATTACCTCAATCAGCCTGACTAACCGGTGTCTATATATAGCCTTGCTACTCTTATTTTCAAATGTCTTTTTACTGTTGTTTTATTTCTTTACTTACACTTTTTTTTGCACTGTTGGTTAGAGCCAGTAAGTAAGCATTTCACTGTAAGGTCTACACCTGTTGTATTTGGCGCACGTGACAAATAAACTTTGATTGGATTTATTCATCCATTTTGTGAGAGAACCCCATCCCTGTCCATACCATGAGTCATTGCAGAGCCCATTATAGAAATCTATTGTGGGAATGGCTTCCCTTTTCTGTTTTTCCTCCAGGCTAGTCACCTGTCCCTTTTCTGTTTTTCCTCCAGGCTAGTCACCTGTCCCTTTTCTGTTTTTCCTCCAGGCTAGTCACCTGTCCCTTTTCTGTTTTTCCTCCAGGCTAGTTACCTGTCCCTTTTCTGTTTTTCCTCCAGGCTAAGCACCTGTCCCTTTTCTGTTTTTCCTCCAGGCTAGTCACCTGTCCCTTTTCTGTTTTTCCTCCAGGCTAGACACCTGTCCCTTTTCTGTTTTTCCTCCAGGCTAGACACCTGTCCCTTTTCTGTTTTTCCTCCAGGCTAGTCACCTGTCCCTTTTCAGTTTTTTTTTTCTCCTTCCAACTTGTCAGAGTGCTATCTTGAAAGAATTCTCTCTTACATTTTCTATTTCTTTCTCTCTCACTCCCTTTTTCTCTCTTTATCTCCCTCTTTCTGTTCTCTCTGTCCTCACTCTCTCCCTGTTTGCCTGTGCCCTGCAACAGTGCCCCATTCACAAACAGTGGAGAGTTAAATGGTTCACTCTGGTTTGAAACCCGCCATCGGCTGGGACCCGCTCTCCCTCCGAGCCTCAAATTCACAAAACCCTGCCTGTGTTGTTTTTGAATGCTGGCCCACTAAGGCACAGGGCTGAGGTTCGGTTTCAACTGTGTTCTACGTAGCTAGCAGGAGTTAGGCTATGCACACATGTGCGGTCTTAAAGACCCACGTATACGTGAACATGGTAATGAAGGTTCTTCAGAATGCCTATATACACACGATGCACTCTGTTCCACCCAAACGTTGATACATTCTTAGTGAAAAATAGACAGGAACACACTGAATGGGTTTCTATCATAGTGCTCTCTGCTTCCCACTCAGACCGCATAGTTTGGCTGTGCTCCTGCGTTCATGTGAGGAACAGTGGGTTTCATTTCGACCAGACCAGGATTTGATCATGGAGTTTAAAATCTTATTTTACATCATCTCAAGGAACATTCACATCATATCATTGTAGTTCCAGAGTGATGTTATAACCTTGACGTAAATAAGATCTAGGAATTCATTTATTGAATTGCCAAGTTCCTAACCCTAAAGGTGGCATAGTGATTAGGGTGGTACGGTTCTTGTCAGACGTAAGGTAGGTTAAGTGGGTATGATGACGGTATAAGACTGTCAGTCCTGTAAGGTGACTGCTGTGATAGTGAGAGGTGTGTGAAAGTAGTCTGTGAGACGATGGGTAAGCAGGAAGAGGGAGAGAATGAGAGGGGGGAAGGGAGTAGGATATAGGGACTCCTGCAAGGCTCCTGGGGGAGGGGAATTTGACACTTCTACATGGTCTACCCTCCTCCCTGTATTTCTCCCTCGTTCTCTCTTTCTCTATTTTCAGGAGCTGTGTTGCTGTCAGCGCTCCAGAGGTTAAAAATGTGTGAGGCAGCAGCTCGGCTTTAGCCACTCCCTGAGCCAGTCAAGGTTTTCTTTTTAAAAGCTTTATCTCCTCCTCCTCCTGCCTCACTCTCGTGCTCATTCACTCTGGGCTTTGTGTGAGCGTGCACCGGTGTGTGTTAGCGCATGTCGGAGAGAGCAGACCCAGACGAGCGAGAACGAGGGGAAGACCAAAAGCATTCTCTGCACACAGACAACCAAGAATCATTCTGTCTGCTGTCGAGGAAGACTAGTACCCGGATAGAAAAAAAGTAACAAAGGAAATAGACTCGAGAAAGAGAGAGCGAGGAAAAACTGGACTGCCTAAGACGACGAGAGGAATATTCGATCACTCACTCACACGTGTGTGTGTGTGTGTGTATATATACAGTCACACACACAGCAGACTTGTATCGGTGAAGCCAGCATACTCACTCACACTCTCAGACAGTAAAAAAGGGAGGAAGGTGCCTGGATCTTGCCAAAGAGGTGTGCGCGCGTGTGTGTGTGTGCAGCGAGAGGAGAATGGAGGAGGTCTCGGTGTCTGTGGCCCCAGCATGCAACTCTACAACCACCAACACGTTGCTAAACAACCACTGCGCCGGTAATCTACTGTTCTGTAACCGTACTACAATAGCCTTCATCGCCCTGCTTTGCTGTAGTATTGCTTGTGTTACTGTTCCCAGACAGGGTAAAGGAATCAAAGTTTGGAGGTTAGTGGAGCGCCAGCTCCATGTGGAGGTTCATTGACGGGTGTGTGTGTGCTCCATGGGGTTTCCCCCAACTACGCACTTGAGGTGGCGTTAGATCCAGAATCTGTCTTCTGCAATACAATAGTGTCTGTGTGGTTTACCAGAAATAGCATGTATGTGGTTCTAACATAGAATACTTTAATGACTTTCTAAGCGTTCGTTGGTCATATACTGTGGTGGGTCTGTAGTCAAACTATAGAAGTAGGAAAATGTGTGTATTGTGTAATATGTCTGTGTGTGGCTGCTCATTGACTTTTTTTTTATCCATAGACTCTGGCCCACACAATTACCTCTGCACTCTTTATTGTCTGTGTGGATCGTTATGACCTTTTTTTTTCTCCAAGCCATTCACTGTTCATTCAGAGAGCTCACCCCAGTGAGACTGCTGCTGATTGGTCTGAGGAGAGGACTGAGACAGTATAGCTGTCTAGATGTCCGTCTTTATAGCAGGGAGGATTTGAATCAGCGAGAAGAGTGAGAGAGGTGGATGGATTGAGTGAATTTATTAAGGATCCCCATTAGCTGCTACCATGGCAGCAGCTACTCTTCCTGGGGTCCAAACACATTAAGGCACTTATATCACACACAAAACAAAAGATAAACAGTACATCAGATAACATTATTACACCACTACATATCTACAATACAAAATGTAATACAACGCTATTACAATGTGCGTGTGTCTGTACCTGTGTGTTTCTTCACAGTACCCGTTGTTCCATAAGGTGTATTTGTATCTGGTTTTTAAAATCTGATTCTACTGCTTGCATCAATTACCTGATGTGGAATAGAGTTCCATGTAGTCATGGCTCTATGTAGTACTGTGCGCCTCCCCTAGTCTGTACTGAACTTGGGGATTGTGAAATGACCTGGTGGCATGTCTTGTGGGGTATGCTTGGGTGTCCGAGCTGTGTGCTAGTAGTTTAAACAGACCGTTCGGTAGGGCTGGTCGATAAATCAATATCAATAATTATCAAGGTAATTACTTCCCTCCAATAACGATATCAAAACGTTTAGATTCATTTTTGATAATGTCGATATAGAATAATTAGGTACAGCAGTCCATTTCACCTCTGTGACGCAGCAGGAACGTGCGGAGAAGTGACAATATGCACGTGGAGAGGTATACGCCCACTAAAAACCACTTAGCACCTCGAGTGATGGAGTAGCCACTATTAACCATGAAAAATGAGTGATGTAGGAGAAAACAATGGCAGTGATAGCCATGGAGAAGGAGCAGCTTCCAACAAAGAAATTATTGATAAAAAGGGTTAACCCCTCTTGGGTATGGGGCAGTATTTTGACGTCCGGATGAAAAGCGTGCCCAAGTAACCTGCCTGTTACTCTAGCCCAGAAGCTAGGATATGCATATAATTGGTAGATTTGGATATAAAACACTCAAGTTTCTAAAACTGTTAAAATAATGTCTGTGAGTATAACAGATCTGATTTGGCAGGCGAAACCCCGAGGACAAACCATCCAGGGGGAAAAAAAATTGAGGTCATATGATTTTCCAATGGGTTTCTATGGGATACTATTATTATTAGGAACCTGGTTGCAGTTCCTATGGCTTCCAGTAGATGTCAACAGTATTTAGAAATTGTTCAATGTTTTTCTTTTGAGAAATTAAGAAGTAGTCCTATTCATTGTAAGTGTCACTCCACTGTTTTGGTGCGTGTGAACAGGAGAGCGCTCCACGTTGTTTTTATCCGGTATTAGAAACAGTTTACTCTGTCTTATATTTTATAGATTATTTACCTTTTAGGGTACGTGAGGTTGGATTAGGAACGTTGTTTGGACCAAGTTTACAGGTAACTTATTAGATACTTTGTAGTTATGTTGGGCGAGTTGAAACCGGTGTATTTCTGAATCAAACGCTCCAAATAAATGGACATTTTTGGGAAATAAAGGACATTATTGAACAAAAGGACCATTTGTGATGTTTCTGGGACATTTTGGAGTGCCAACAGAAGAAGATCTTTAAAGGGAAGGCATTAATTATATCGCTATTTCTGACTTTTGTGTCGCACCTGCCTGGTTGAAAAATGATTTTGATGTGTTTGTATGCGGTGCGCTGTCCTCAGATAATCGCATGGTGTGCTTTCTCCGTAAAGCCTTTTTTGAAATTTGACATAGCAGCTGAATTAACAAGGAGTTAAGCTTTATTTTGATGTATAACACATATTTTTTCAAGAATGTTAAATATTTGAATTTAGTATTTTTGAATTTCGCGATCTGCAATTTCACCGGATGTTGGCCAGGTGGGACGCTACCGTCCCACCTGCCCATTAAAAAGTTAAACTGTTTCAGTAATTTGGAAGTGGTTTGGCTTTTTGAAGTCCGACAAAGAGCAGAGCGATGCTTGGTGCAAATTGTGCCGTAGACAGGTGGCTACGAAGTCTGGTAATACGACAAACCTTTTTCAACATCTGAAGCAAAATCACTCTTTGGAACATGCTGGAAGTTTGAGTTTGCGCCATGATATTGATAAACGCCCCTCAAGCACCAGCCAATCTAGGGATGTTTGTTGGTTGGTGATGTGGACATCAAGGAACTTGAAACTCTGTCGCGCAGCAGCACGACCAGGTGGACTGGGGACCGCAAGGAGTCATCAGGCCAGGTAGTCCTGAGGCATGGCCCTAGGGCTCAGTTCCTCTGAGAGAAGAGTGAGAAGAGAAAGTTAGAGGGAGCATAATTAAATTCTCACAGGACACCGGATAAGACAGGGGAAATACTCCAGATATAACAGACTGACCTTAGCCCCCGACACACAAAGTATTGCAGCATATTTACTGGAGGCTGAGACGGGAGGGGTTGAGAGTACCGGGTCTGACCCTCTTGCCTCCAGAACTGCCTGAATTCTTTGGGGCATGACAACGTCACTCAATTGGTATCAAGGGACCTAACGTGGGCCAGAACAAGATTCCCTACACCACCACCACCAGCCTTCACCATTGACACCAGGCAGGATGGGGCCATGGACTCATGCTGCTTACGCCAAATCCTGACTCTGTCATCAGCATGACGCATCCGAAATTGCGATTCGTTGAACCAGGCGATTAAAAAAATAATAACAACAATTCTCCACTCCTCAAATGTCCAGTGTTGGATCGTGTGCCCACTCAAGCCGCTTCTTGTTTTTAGCTGATAGGAGTGGAACCCGAGGTGGTCATCTGCGCAATAGCCCATCCGTGACAAGGACCACGTGACTCACTGTCTGTAGGAGCGACCCATTTTCATGAACCGGGTACCTAATGAACTGGCCAACGAGTGTATGTCAATGGATTCATTCCAAGCAGCAGAAGTATGAGAGAGCATGTGGCAAGGGTTCAAGAAGGAAAGACAGATTCCAATAAAGAGAGGGATGGAGAGTGATGGTGCGAGAGCGTAAGATGAGGAGAGTGATGATTGACCTTGTCAATGCATGGCTGTGCTCCCACATGTCATTATGAAAGCTAAAAACTCAGACTGAAGTGTGTGTGTGCGTGGTAGCTTGTCTGTGTTTGTGCATATGTATTATTTTTTTTGCTTACTGTAATACTATCTATTGCCTGAGGCTGGGATCATGAATCTGCACATAGGTGCACACTGCTTTCCCACGTTCTCCTACTGCCCCTCC